>NW_028077852.1:0-612 GCF_014824575.4 Sturnira hondurensis
TCCCCCGTCTTGCCGGGGACAGCCAGCGCCACACTGCCAGAACCCCGCCCTGTGTGCAGTGAGCCAGCTGGTCAATAAAGGGATGGGGCGGAGGAGGGAACATATGTATTTAAATAACGTGCATTCAGTTAAAGTGTTCATATTTAGTCATCCTTTAAAAAGAAATTTCTGAAGGAATATTTCTGGTGATGCTTTTGTTCATTTATTAGTTTGCCATGACCAGCGTGGGAGCAGCTTCTGTGCAGTCCTGCCCTTCGGGGAGAGGGGGACACTGTGGGGGGGTCAGGGTTGGAGACGCGCAGGGCAGCAGCCTGGGCGCAGGGGCTGAAGGTCCATGCACACAGTTTCGGGGGACCCGTCATGAGGGCATGGGGTTCCCCTGAGAGCTCCGTGTCTGTGCTGATGGCGGGGGATGAGGGCCTGGGGGGGACCGGAACCTGGAGGCAGAGGGCAGGCGAGTAGTTGAAACCATTCTGTGCAGCGAGCCTCCACAGGTACAGGGGTGAGCACCGGCCCACGGAGAGGTCGCGGGAGGGGCGGGGAATTCTCCCCGCAGGACGCACTCAGGAGATGCGGTGCCAGTGGCCTGGTGACCCTCTGGGTGCTTCCTCC
>NW_028077853.1:0-783 GCF_014824575.4 Sturnira hondurensis
TTTTTTACTTTTAATATTATCATATTGTTCATCTTTCCTATATTTTACACGCAAAACAACATTATTATAGAAAATAAATTTCACCCATCAATACCCAAAGAGCTAAGGATAATGATTTGGTGCATGTTCATTTAGATATGCATAATTACCATTTTTAATTCCTTTTAAAAAATTTAAATCCTCACTAGAGGATACGTTCATTGATTTTTCGGAGAGAGAAGTGGGAGAGAAAGAAATATCCATTGGTTGTCTCACAAACACACAATGACTGGGGACCAAACACACAACCTTTTGCTGTAGGGGATGATGCTCCAACCAACTGAGGCACCCAGTCAGGGCACCACATTGATTTCTTTTGATGAGGACAATACAATGGCATTTAACACTGCTCACAGTGGTACCAAGAGACGTCATAGTTCATCATATTTTTTAAAAATTTTTTGCTGCTAATTTCTGAGACACTTAAGTATTTCGCTTTGATGCAGTTTAAGTATTCAGTTTTAATTAAACGTATAATTTGAGGACATTTTTGAAAAAGTCTCTATACAACTTTCCCACTACTTCTTAACTGTGCTCTATCACTTCATAATTGTGTTGGAGTTTCATGCTAAATGGTTATTTAAATCACCTCACATTTCTTACTTTAAAAAGCAAATTATTACTGATAATTTATAGTCTCATATCATTGGTCAAACAGTCATCACAGCAATTACATAGTCTGATCTTATTTTTGAGAATGTTCTCAATTTTGGTCATCTCTCATAGGAGTCAAGTGACCAAACC
>NW_028077854.1:0-806 GCF_014824575.4 Sturnira hondurensis
GGACGCTTTCCTGGGTTTGACGGTGGTGATTTCCTAGTTGTTCTTTGTAGATCTGGCCAACACATACATCTTCCTAAACAACATGGTTTCCGTTTTGTAGGGATTTGGGCTTTGTGTAAGTTTGTGTATTCATCCATGACCTGTTATTTTTAAACAATGCAGATGGGTAGGTTTCCTCCATGTTGATACTGAGCATGTCTTACCCCTTTTCCTGGTGGTACTGGAGTTGGGTTCCGTTTTCCTGTCCTTGAGCTTCACGTTCTCTTACACGTGGGGGCTCTTTCCGGTGCCGCCACTCATCCTTCCCAGGTCAGCTATGCAAAAATTTCCCTGGAGGTGAGGTTTCTGGGACCCAAGCAATGCATGCAGTAAAATCTACTAGCGTGCACCAAGTTATTTTCCAAAGTAGTTTTTACCCATTAATACTTTGGTGAGAAATACATGTGAAATTTCTGATTTGTCCACATTCTTGCTAAGACATGTTATTGTTGGGCTTTTAAATTTATTTTCCTGGTTCAGAGCATGTGTAATGGGAGTAGACAAGGAATGTTTTTATTTAAAAAAAGACAATCTCTTACAAGAGGTAGCTATATTTTTTTAAAATATAGATTTTAAAAAGATTTACTTTTTTGTTTGTCCCTCAAATACTAAGAAGGCAAGCTAATACTTTTATTAGGCTGGAAATGATCAGAACTTTCATTTGAAACAGGTGATTTTAAGGCCAGAAAAATTAGACTATCTGGGAGACAATGTGGAGGAGATCAGTGTTAGCATGAGCTATGGAAAAAATGAAAGAAATTCCTGAG
>NW_028077855.1:0-669 GCF_014824575.4 Sturnira hondurensis
GAGTAAAGGTGATTTTCTAGTATACAAGGGAGACAATTAGAACAACCAATATCGAGAACAAGAGGATGTTATTGAAAAAAGTTTTCAAAGAGTTCTTGCACCAGCATGTTCCTCATTTTGTACATCTGTTATGACAAATCCTAGTAATAAAATACTTGGCTTCAGCAGACAACAGTTTTCCTGTAAACTAAAATTTAAAAAAAGTTTATTGCACAATATTTTTAAAGGTCAGTTTCAAAGAATAAATATGCATGCAAATTTTAGCTTTTAATGCAAAAATTGAAACAGCTGAAATATTTAGGATATCTGGTTATTGTGGCGGACCCTGGCCAGCAGAGTCTGCCTGTTGTGGCTTAGGGTCAGAATGAACGCAAAGGTGACAATAATCCTGTGGAGAAAAAGGGAACAGGCATGACTACTCTCTGAAGGGGAGAGTGCCTTTGTGCCTTGGCCACTCCCTCAAGAGGGTAGCGCCTCGACCCTTGCCTAGACAGGCTTTTATTGTTTTCCTGGGGTCTTACATCATAGAAAGATTTATTATCTATTACATAGAATATTATTATCTATATTTTAGGTACGATCAAGAAAATGAAAGTAAACATGCAGAGAGGAATGATGATGAGCTGATTAGCTCTGTCCTTGGGAGGACTCCTACAGGCTTTGGAAATT
>NW_028077856.1:0-617 GCF_014824575.4 Sturnira hondurensis
GGGGGTCTTCACTCTGCTAAAGCCACATGCCTCTCTCGCAGGCACTCTCTCTGAGAAGCAGCCCCAGTTCCCAGCCTGGGTAGTCCCCACTCTGCTAAAGCCACATGGCTCTCAAGCAGGCACTCTCTCTCAGAGAAGCAGCCCCCAATTCTAGCCTGGTTAGCTACTCACTTCTCCCTGGCCCAAAATTTGGCCACAGATCTTTAACATATCTATGAAACCAGTTAAAAGTTATAGATATGTTAAATGACCATTCCAGAGGTTAGCTGCAAAACTGTTGCTATGCAAAACAGCTCTCAATGGCCCTGCTCCATTCGTCCCTTCCCCCAACTGACACCTGGGGGTGGGGGGGAGGACATCTTAATATTTCCTCCAATATTCCTGTACACTTTGAGTTCTGGACACCATTTTAAATCTTTTCTGGGCCCCCCCTTGGCTGCACCCTGTATCACCCTGACAAGGAATCGAACCAGTGATCTTTAGGTTCACCAGCATTCTACCCACTGAGCCACAGCAGCCAGGGCCCTCGTGCTACTCTTTATGATAACACCCAACCCCCTCATCCTCTCATTCTCTTAACAGTGTCGTTCAAAGATCAGAGGTTTTGAGTTGAAAAA
>NW_028077857.1:0-570 GCF_014824575.4 Sturnira hondurensis
TCTGAGAAGCAATTTACCTGCCCTTCTATTCTAAATGAAAGCTTTGCTGGATAGAGCAATCTTGGATGTAGGTCCTTGCCTTTCATGGCTTAGAATACTTCTTTCCAGCTCCTTCTTGCCTGTAAGGTCTCTTTTGAGAAATCTGCTAAGAGTCTGATGGGAACTCCATTATAGGTGACTGTCCCCTTATCTCTTGCTGCTTCTAGAATTCTCTCCTTCATTTTAATCTTGGCTAATGCAATTATGATGTGCCTTGGTGTGTTCCTTCTTGGGTCCAATTTTGGGACTCTCTGAGCTTCCTGGATTTCCTGGAAGTGTATTTCTTTTGCTGGACTAGGGAAGTTCTCCTTTATTATTTGTTCAAATAAGTTTTCTACTCATGGCTGCTCCTCTTTCCCTTCTGGTACCCCTATAATTCAGATGTTGGAACATTTAAAGATGTCCTGGAGGTTCCTAAGCCTCTCATCATTTTTTTGAATTCTTGTTTCTTCATATTTTTCTGTTTGGTCATTTTTTTCTTCCTTCTGGTCCTCTCCCTTGATTTGAGTCCTAGTTTCCCTTCCATCACTA
>NW_028077858.1:0-534 GCF_014824575.4 Sturnira hondurensis
GCAACTTGGGTGGACGATCGACATTAACATCACTAATGAAGGGTGGCTGGACACTGCGCCTTCAGATGTGACACTCTGAAGAAGACATACACCTGGATGGTATTCCGGCTGAGGAAGCACAGTGCCAACCTGCTCGCGAGGCAATGAGGGCAAAGGGAGGAAAGTGCCGTTCGAGAGGGGAGAAGCTAAAGTCGATAGCCATGTCCAGACTGGATCCCGGATTTGGCGGAGGGAAAGGTCGGTATTGGCAAAGTTAGATGGAAACAGTAGAGGACAGTATTGTCCAGTGCAAACGGATGAGCTTGATTCATGTGGTTTTTGAAACAGAATACCTCTACTGTTAGGGAATATACGAGAGTTTTGCCATGGCTGGTGTGGCTCAGTGGATTGAGTTCCAGCCTGCAAACCAAAGGGTCACAGGTTCAATTCCCAGTCAGGGCACATGCCTGGGCTGCAGGCCAGGTCCCCAGTAGGGGGTGCATGAGAGGCAACAACACATGGATGTTTTCTTCTCTCTCTCCCTCCCGTCTCTTC
>NW_028077859.1:0-823 GCF_014824575.4 Sturnira hondurensis
CATTTTCCACAATTCATTATCTATTCTTGATACGAACTCCTAAAAATAAAATTGGAATAGATAAATGGTCTCCCTCCATGATAAAATAAGCATCTCAAACAAAGGACTGGATCAGTTCTTGTTGAAAAAAATTAAAAACATCTCTGTATATGTCAGGAGCTAGGCACATTGTGTGCTATCACTACTATTAATTGAATTTAGGTGGAGGAAGGTCAGCGTATTTAGACAAGAGAAAGAAATTATAAGGATTGGAAATAAAGAAGTTAGATTATCACTTTTTGTGGATTTTTAAAAAGATTTTATTTATTTATTTTTAGAGGGGAAGAGAAGGAGAGAAGGAAAGAAATATCAATGTATGTTTGCCTCTTGTGTACCCCCTGCTGGGAACTGTCCTGCACCCTAGGCATGTGCCCTGACTGGGAATCAAACCGTGATCCTTTGGTTCACAGGCCTGCACTTAATCCACTGAGCTACACCAGCTAGGGCCTTTTTGCAGGTATTTATATATTTGGAAAACTTAAAATTAAAACCAACAGCAAAAAAAAGTACCTAGGAATAAATTTAACCAAAGAAGTAAAAGACCTATACTCAGAAAACTATACAACACTGAAGAAAGAAATTAAGGAAGACACAAATAAATGGAAGCAGGTACCATGTTCATGGACTGGAAGAGTTAACATCATCAAAATGTCCATATTACCCAAAGCAATTTATAGATTCAATGCAATCCCAAAGTACCAATAGCATATGCCACAGTTGTAGCACAGATTTCAAAAATTTATATGGAACCATAAACAACCCCAAATAGCTGCAGCAATTTTGA
>NW_028077860.1:0-559 GCF_014824575.4 Sturnira hondurensis
GTCTGACAAATCTGAATGTTGTATTTATTGTATATAGTGCATAAGATGGGTACTGTATTTTGCTGTTGACTTTTCTTACATAATATAGTCTTAAAGTTTTTTCATCCTTGGCCTGGCTGGTGTAGCTCAGTGGATCGAGCGCGGGCCTGCGAACCACAAGATCGCGGTTCGATTCCCAGTCAGGCCACATGCCTGGGTTGCAGGCCAGTTCCCAGCAGGGGACTCACAAGAAGCAACCATACATTGATATTTCTCTCCTTCTCTCCTTCCCTTCCTCTCTAAAAGACAAATAAATAAAATCTTTAAAAAAAAAGTTTTATCATCCTGAAAAATTGCTATTTTCCTTATAGAATTACTGGAAAACATACAGAGAAGAAAATCTAACACTCATAATTTTACCACAATTAATATTAGGCACTCTGTTTTAATCTTAACATTCTAATCTTAACACTATTTTAATCTTAATATTTTAATCAACATTAGTCAATTACTGCTTTTAGAATAAAGAGTCATTAAAAATTTAGCACAAAGAAAACAAAGTAACTATCACAATCTTACC
>NW_028077861.1:0-704 GCF_014824575.4 Sturnira hondurensis
ACCCCACACGAGCCGGGGTAGCTCCGTGCCTCCGTTTCCCTATATGGAATATCGAGTTAGTGCCATTACTTACCCCGTGGGGTTATTATGAGGATTCAGGAGTTAACTCACAAAAGCACATGGACCAGGGCTGGTTCACTTTCATCTCTGAGGAGAAGCAGGGACTCTGGGCTTCTTATCTGAGGCTCCAAATCATTAACTGTTGGCAATGAATCCACGTAGAAAAGTGAGTAAATGCACGCTTTGCCTTGGCCCGCTGCAGACCACAGCCCACGGGCAGGGCTGGCAACCTCTGGCCAAGGGTTTTGGGAAGACGCAGGCTTAACAAGTGACCCGACCTGTCCGTGTGGTGTTTGCGTCACGTGGCATCAGTTGGGAGCCTGGCAGGAAGCCATGACTCACTGAAATTGGGCAGCGGGGAAGAGTTTAACAATGGTGGGGGCGTGATGTGGAGAAATCGCAAGGGATGGTGCAGCACTCAAGCTCAGTGACAGAGGGGAGCTGTTGCTGCCCCTCGTCCTGGAAAAATAAAGGGCAGGAGCAGTGACAGGAACCGGGAGAAGGGACCTGTGTGGAGAGGGCTGCCTGCAGGAGTGGTAGTCTTCTGTCAAGGGGCCTTGCCAGCCTTGGTGGCCCCACAGAGAGAGAGGGACTGGGGGAAGGAAGTCCTAACTGTTCCCTACCCAACTTCCTGTCTCCTGCTG
>NW_028077862.1:0-1817 GCF_014824575.4 Sturnira hondurensis
GTGCTTCTCTGTGCCTGCCTAATGTGGGGAACAGAAATTGTGGTGAAAACATTCTCCAGTGGCAAGATCTAGGCAGGCCCCTGGCAACACCTGACCATTTACTGGGCTTGGTCTTTGCAGAAGTCCAAAGAGGATATCCAAGAGCTGGCTGATGGCTACTTTTATGCCATTAGCCTGTACAGTGGACCTGTGTACCAGGTCCGGAACAGCATCCAGGGCCGGGCTGAGGTGAGAGGTGTCCCACACCAGGGCCCTGGGATGAATGTGGTGAAATCATAACCTAGAATCAAATATGGGGCTTTGAGGATTTCACAGGCCCACTCCCAATGACTCTGTGCCTCTAATCCTACTACCAGGTTTCTGGTAGGGCAGGAAGCCATTCTTCACATTTGTAAAATCATAGTGGGAGAAAATAATGTTGCTGTTCCATAATACTTGTTTTGAATATTTCCTTTCCTGTAAAATGTACCTTGTGGAGCCATCACCTCTGCTCTCCTTGAACATCTTCATGTCTACATATCATCACACAGAGAGGGTGGTTTTGCCAAAACAGCAAAGAAACCAGCATGGGAGGAATTTACATATTTGGTACTATTTGTCCGCAACTTGGCATCTCACAGAACACACAAATCATTTTAAGCCAGCCAGCTCAGCAGCTGTGGCCTTATGTCCTATGTATATCCATCTTACCCTCTAAAGAAGGTAATTCTTCTCAGTGATTCTCTTGTTAGAGCTTGACATGATGCCATTCTACTGTGATTTCAGCAGTGGGAGCAGAAACAGACTCACCGTCTCCTCATAGACTGTGTACTAGTTTGGTAGGTCTCCATCACACAGGACTGCATGTTGTGTGGAATGTTCCCGAGGACTCCTGGCTCAATACACGGCTCTAGTATTCGCAGAGCTCCCATGATGACATTCTTGAGGAGCTAGTGCAGGAGAAGGACTATGGCATCTACCAGGTGAAGGTACAAGTACACCAGTCTTAGAGCACCATCCAGCAGCAGGCTCAGGTGAGAGCTGGGCCAGGGATTCTGCACACCCAGGAAGCCGAGGTGACATGAGGGGACGTAGCATATAAGCTCAAATATGGGGATGGTTGCCTCATGGCCCTCCCAGTGCTCTTTCTAAAGTGTTCCACTATCCCATGCACAGACTAATCTGGTCCTCCCTTTCTCCCACCCGCTATATGAGTCAGGAAAAAGACATTCCTCGCACGTTTGTGGGAATATGCATTAAAACTCTTACCCTTCACAGTAGATATGGTGAACACGAGCATTTTGCTGTTTTCATTGATATTCCTACCAGCCCCGTGATTCTGGTGAGTAGTCAGCTCTACTGTCCTTGTAGGCCTCCAAATCTTACACATCATCACACTGGATTTGAGGCTTTGCACACAAAAATTCACAGCAAGTCAAATAGGGCATCATTCCTCTGCACCTTTTGAGTTCACTGAGCAGGGCAAGCCATTGTGATTTGGCCAATTTAAACAATTTGACCTCATTTACATCTGTCCGTCTCATAAAGGATGTCGTTTCCACAGTCATCCATTCACTGACTTTCGACTTTGACATGATTCGGTTCTGCATCTACTTCATCAGGGCTGCCAGGAAATCCTCACTGTGTCACGCTGGAAGGTACAGGGCACCCTTGCCAGGGCTCCCTTAAGACAGATCTTCATGTTTCTTGGAGATTTCTGATGCTTACTGCCCGGATCCGGGGTTTGTCTTTGTAGAGTTTGAATGAAGACATCTTGGACGAGCTCCTGCATGGTTTTAACTATTCCACTGCACTAGACAAGGGGAAGGTGCTTGGGT
>NW_028077863.1:0-817 GCF_014824575.4 Sturnira hondurensis
TCTCTCTCTCTCTCCCTCTCTCTTTCTTTTTTAAAAGATTTTATTTATCTTTAAAAAGAGGGAGGGAAACAATCCTTGGCCCACAATCTAGGCACCAGGCACATGTCCTGGTGGGGAATTAAACCAGCAACCTTTCATTTTGTGGGACAATACCCAACCCACTGAGCCACACCAGTCAGGGCTGTTAATTTTCTTAATGTGAGTCAAAACTGGCTCCATAGAGCCCAACTCCCTGCCCTGAGATAGAATTTGGTGAGTGGAGTATGTGTGGGGTGGGGTATGTCAAAGGGAAGGAAGCTATAGTGGGGGCAAAATAAATGCCAGGAAAGTGGTTTGATCTTACATTTGGGAATGTCACCTTCCCATTTTAGGGCCAGATGTATTAATCATGGCTCCTTATCACCCATAATTTTGATGACTGGCATTTACCTCCCCAATCCTGAGAATCTTACCCAGTCAAATATCACACTAGNTGAATTTTATTGCTGTGTATTGATAATTTTGCATTCATGATTTATCTCCCTTAACTACATTAAAGAAATATTATTTGCAATTTCAGACATTAAATAGAAGTTCAAAAGGCAGTATAATAAATTCCCACTTACCTATTATTACCCATTTTCAATCATAATTGACATTTAATGTATTTCTTTGATTTTAAGCTCCTTAATGGAGAGAAGTATTACTAATAAATATTTGAGATAACTTCAGTCATAATTGAGGTTGCCTGGTTATTTTTGACACCTCTTTTAAGTGGTTGAGTTGTTTTTTCCCAGTTTCTCTTAGATCTGTGCATTTCCTATTATACAGAAACACA
>NW_028077864.1:0-560 GCF_014824575.4 Sturnira hondurensis
GCTAACAGGGGCATGTCCTCTTCCACGCTTCCCTCTCCCATCTCTCTACAGCTGTAGCCTCAGTTTGATGCATTGGTTGCCCTCTTCTGTCCGCCTCTTTCACCCATATTTGTATTTCCCCATAGACAGCTCTCATAATTCTATCTTAATATCTGCTTCCTAAAAGCTTGAACTATATACATTCATTAACCATAGATCTGTGTATCATTTGTAAAATAAGCTAGGGATTCAATAATGCTTCATAAACATAATAACATATAATGCTTCGTAGACATATAACAATATTTCTCTCATGCTTTTCATTTTGTGTGCTGTCATAACTTAAAAAGAACAGCAGGTTCTGAATTCTGTAGTAAATTTTAGCCAGTTTTTAAAATAAAGGTTAGTAAAACTGGGAGGGGAAACATGATAGAAGGAAGAAGTCTCCATCTCTTTTTTGGTCAAAGACGGGATTAAACTAGGACTTCTCTAGAATTTCTGCTAGCTCTACATATCTATGAATCCCAGGGACTATGTAAAGCACATGCAAAAATCAAATCATTGTTTGTTACTGAAATGAA
>NW_028077865.1:0-928 GCF_014824575.4 Sturnira hondurensis
GAGAGAAACATCAATTTATTGCCCCCATGATTAGGAATACAACCTTCAATCTCGGTACGTGCCCCGACCAGGAACTGAACTTGCCCACTTTTGGTGTCCCAGAAAATGCTGTACGGAACTGAGGGGCAACAGCCAGGGCTCTCCTCCAATTTGAGATGAGAGCGTTTCTGTTCAAAGCCCTGTTACAAGAGCCAGTGTAGACAGCTCCTCCCCTCACTTCCTCTCTCCTTCTCCTTGTCCTCCTTGTCCTCACTCAGCTCAGACTTCAAAATCAGAGACAAAGTCAGAGATGAAATCAGAGACTGAAGCAGGACGCAGATTTTGCAGGTAAAGGAATGTGGGTGTTCGTGTATGTGTAGTGGGAGTGGCAGGGAAATGTGGGATGTGGAGCATTGGACTCCCCTCCCCAAGGATCTGCATTAAACCGCCCCTCAAACTTCCTCTCAGTGTGGATTTCTCCCCACTGACTGTGTCCTGTCGCTGCTGCCTGACATTGGGTGTGATCTGCTGTGAAGGTTGAGCCCTGTCAATTCTCCACTCTTACAGGTTTGCTGCTCACACAGGGCATTTGTATGAATAAATGATTCTTTTCACCACCTAACAGAAATTAT
This sequence comes from Sturnira hondurensis, assembly GCF_014824575.4. NCBI lineage: Eukaryota > Metazoa > Chordata > Mammalia > Chiroptera > Phyllostomidae > Sturnira > Sturnira hondurensis. Next base: position 612 of record NW_028077865.1, read on the forward strand.
AAATAAACTTGAAGCTTTCCAGGACAGAGGTGGGTGAGCAGGCAGAATCAGCTCTGAACGTAGCTGATGGGTGCGAAGTGCTGGGAGGTGTGGGAAGCAGGGCTCCCACACCCAGGACCAACAGCAACTTTGTGGCCAAAGATGATTTGCAAAATTCTGGAATTTCCCTTCTCAAGTTACGAGAAGGGGTTTTCTGCTCCCTATCCTTAAGGCATGAAAACATAAGTCTTCTTTCCAAAGGACCATCTGTCTTTCTAACTGTGTTTTGAGTGTGTATTTGACATCTCCTATAAGAGGAACCTGCCCTTCCCCACTTG
>NW_028077866.1:0-1206 GCF_014824575.4 Sturnira hondurensis
TTTTCTTCATCATTTCAAAGAACCAACTCCTCGATTTATTCATCCTTAGAATTGTTCCTTTAGTCTCTATTTAATTCTTCTGTGATTTTGGTTATTTCCTTCCTTCTACTTGCTCTGGGGTGTCTTTGTTGTTCTCTGAGGTCTTGTAGGTGTAGGGTTCTGTTGTTTATTGGAAATGTTTCTTTTTTTTTTAGATAGGCCTGAATGGCTATGAACTTCCCTCTCAGGACTTCCTTTGCTGTGTCCCATAGGTTTTGGGTTCTTGTAAGTTTATTGATATTTGTTTCCAGGCAGTTTTTTATTTCCTTCTTGATCTCCCTCTTGACACATTCATTGTTTAATAGCATGCTATTCAATTACCATGACTTTGAGTGGTTTTTTTGAGGTTGGTTTCTAGTTTCAGTCCCTTGTGGTCTGAGAAGTTGTTTGATACGATTTCAATTTCCTTGAATTTGTTGAGGCTTGTTTTGCGTCCTGTCATGTGGTTTGTTTTTGAAAATGTTCCTTGTGCATTTGAAAGAATGTTATTTTGCTGTTTTGGGATGAAAGACCCTCTCTATAGAACTTAACTTCATTTGCTCTAGGGTGTTTTTCAGTGCCGCAAAATTCTTGCTTCTATTTGGTTTGGAATGTCTATCTAGTTTTGAAAGGGGGGTTTAAAGCCCCCAAGTGTAATTGCGCTGCTGNTATGTATTTGGGTGTTCCTGTGTTGGGTACATATAAGTTTATAATGTTTATGTCTTCTTAATGGGCTCTTTTCTTGAGTAGTATGATGTGTCCTTCTGGTTATGTTTTTTTTTTTTGAAAATTTTATTTATTTATTTTATAGAGATGGGGAACAGAGGGAGAAAGAGAGGGAGTGAAACATCAATGTTGGGTTGGCTATAGCACACCCCATACTGGGGACCTGGCCTGCAACCCAGGCATGTTCCCTGACTGGGAGTCTAATCGGTGATGCTTTGCTTCACAGGTCTGCACTCAATCCAGTGAGCTACATCAGCCAGGGCCTGGTTATTTTTTTATGGCCTTTGTTTTGAAGTCTATTTTGTCTGACATGAATATGGGTACCCTGGCTTCTTTTTCCTGTCTATTTGCTTGGGATATTGATTTCTAGACCTTCTCTTTCAGTCTATGTGGGTCTTTTATTCTGAGGAGGGTCTCTTGTGGGCAGCATATATTTGGGCCCTCCTTAGTTTTTGTCCATGT
>NW_028077867.1:0-667 GCF_014824575.4 Sturnira hondurensis
TATAGCACCAAAAGCATGATCCATTAATAAAAGAAGTGATAAGTTGGACCTCACTAAAATTATTAAATTCTCTTCTGTGATGGACAAAGTACACACTGGAAGAAAAAAAATCCGCAAAGTTAAGGGCTGCCCTAACCCCCCCAAACCCCTCTAAAAAGTCATGAAAATGACCAAAAGTGAACAATACACTAGTACAGATAACTTACCAAAGAGGATATACAGATGGCAAGATAATTTATTAATAGGTGTCCACATACCACTAAGAAATTACATTTTAAAAAAAATGAGAGTTTATACAAATGTCTTAAAATAATTTTTAAAAAACCCTGATACACAAAATGCTGAGAATGATGTGGAAAAGAGGAATTACCATTCATTGTTGGAGGCAAAGTTAAATGGTACGACCACTTTGGAAAAGAGTTTGGCATTTTCTTACAAACTCTATACATTGTTATAAAGCGATCAACAATCGAGACCTTTCCGGACATTCCGAAAGACTGAAAACTTATGCCCACACTAAAACCTGTACATGGGTGGATGTTTACATCAGTTTTATCCATAAAACTTGGAAACAACAAAATGTCCTTCAGATATCCTAGGATATCATGTTATCACGGATTTTTAAAAAAGAAAGAAAATCTATGAAGCCATGGAAAGAGAGAAAATG
>NW_028077868.1:0-815 GCF_014824575.4 Sturnira hondurensis
CAGGTGTATTTCTTGGAGCAAATAATGGAATCCTAATTTCTCTAATTTAGATGTAAAGCAGTGTAGTGGGTTCCAATTCCATTTTGGAGACAGTGACAGAACACACCAGAGGCTGCACAGCCAGGGACAGCCCACAGCCCAGCCTGGGTCGGGTCCCACACAGGCCCTGCTGCCCTGCTGCCCTGCTGCCGGGCACAGATGTCACTGCTCACCCCACCAACTCCCCTGAGGCAGGACCCTGGGCCTTGAGGCTCAGACGGCTGTCTCTGCTGCCCCAGTGCCCAGACACTGTTGCTGCCACTCCCCCCACCCTGGCCGAGTGTCCTCTGCACAGTCCAAGCCTCTCTGTGTCACCCCGTCCCGAGTCAGGGTCTGGCACGTGGTCACCTGACTGGTGGAGCCTTGTGCCGTGTCCGGATGCACCAATGTTGGGAATGTGGGTTCCCTCTCTTATAGAGGGACGTGGACTCCACCTCCCCCCGAGACTCGTCGGTTTTGGAGGGGACGGTTATTAACGTTCACTGTGGACAGTGAAGCAAGGAAGGGCCTAGAACAGAAGAAGCAACAGGAGACCAGGAGGGGCTGCTCTCAGCTCGCTGGGGACTCAGAGAAAAGGGGGCCTTGGGCACAGTCGGGGGTCAGCCTGGAATGAGCTGCTGCTGCCCAGTGCTCCCTGGATGCAGGTCTCCTGGGGCCCCGTAGAGTTTAGGACATGCCCCCTGTGGAGGGAGGAGGGGAAGGGAAAGCACAGTCGTGCTCCAGAGAGGGAGGAGGCGCCCACCTGGACTCTGAGTGAGGAACCTTCCCCTGTAGGA
>NW_028077869.1:0-705 GCF_014824575.4 Sturnira hondurensis
GACCTGCTCTTGACGGAAGGGTGTGGGTATTATGGTCGATGAGGTGATGGGCCGAGCACAGTAGAGTGGCGCTCGAAGAAGAGTCCGCCCTCCACCCCAGCGGCAGAGGTAACAGAAGTCATAGGAGAAATACCCGTATGTGGTAGGGTCCCGGAGGTTGAGGCTGCAGTTGTCCTCCACAAGTGAGGGGCAGGGGCATGAGTTTCCTAATAGTGGAGTTTAACTACATTGAATATTCTGACTGTCAAATTTGGAAACACTGCCATTTAACAGTCATATAACAAGACTTGAGTTTTATATTATGCTATTTTGTAAGTCTATATAATCTGGTGGTTTGGAACATAAACATTGGTCTGAATTTGTTGGTCAAAAATTTTCAAATTGGGGGCCTGCGAACCAGACGATCGCGGTTCGATTCCCAGTCAGGGCACATGCTTGGGTTGCAGGCCAGTTTCCGGCAGGAGCCAGTTCCCTGCAGGGGATGCACCAAAAGCAACCATTCATTGATGTTTCCTTCCTCTCTCCTTCCCTTCCCCTCTAAAGATAAATAAATAAAATATTTTTAAAAAATTTTCAAATTGGGAGAGTTTACCCATAAATTATTTTCATATATTTCAGTGCAACAATAAGTTAGAAAGAAAAGCATAAACTTCTGAAACAATTGTCTTTTTTTTTTTTTTTAACAGGAAGACCTCTGGAGATGCA
>NW_028077870.1:0-1583 GCF_014824575.4 Sturnira hondurensis
ATCGAGTATCATTAAGGCCATACTGTCAAAATTATGTACTGAAAAGGGTTGACAATTTCCCTTCCGTTAATGCTAACGATAGTCTTACTATCTGTGTTAGAATAGATATTCTATCTACATTAGTTAGAATAGAACAATACTATTCTATCTGTGTTAGAATGCACAGATTCGATTACATTAGAAATGATGGACATTGTTCTTATTGTGTGGAAACAAAGACTAACCAAATGAGAAAAGCAAAAGGTATATATTCACATTTGCTACAACAGGAAGGTGAGCCACCATCACTCACGTGATGGCAGAGACTCACAGGCAGGAGGAGGAATGGGAGAGGTTCTCGTGTTAAAATGGGAGGGCTTCAGATGTGCCCTGATTGGAAGCTGGTGGCATGAAGTTGTAGTTGGACGAACTAGAGGCATTCTGCCTGGCCAGTTAGGGTGCGTATGTGGCTCTCTCTGGTTGTTCCCTAATTTGAAGAGGGGACAAAAATTTGGGGACTTGTCAAGTCACAGGCAATTTGGGTGACATAACCCAGTGATACAGAGGTTCCTGCTGGGCTGCCTGGATTGCTACTACACCTAGCAATCCCACTTCCTACACGTCTGACCTATAGCAGACTGCCTTCCTAGGGGGATATCACAGGTAATAGGTGGGATTCCTGTGAACATTATTCAAAGTTGTGAGTCTGAGCTCTATTTATGTATATTCTATAAACATAAAATAGTATATTTAATGTCCGGCCTGGTCCTTGTCCATTTGCACATTTCATATCTCAGAAGCATAGGATCCGGGTTTGGAGTACAGGCCTTACTACCTGTGTGGCCTGGGAAGGGGAGGGAGTGAACTTGTATTCATGTCATTATTTTGGAAAGGATACCTGTGTGGCCTGGGTCCAGTTGGTAAATCTCTCTAGGCCTCAATTTCTTAACCTGTCAAGTAGAATCAGAAAAGTCCTTAATGTGTATAGTTATTGTGGTGATTAAATGAACTGGCATATGAAAAGCACTTAAGACAGTGCCTGTCACATGGTGTGCACTGGGTTTTATTCTCATTATGTGATTGATGAAATAGAAGAGTATCTTGTCAGATGTGATTCATAGGATACTGCATTCCTTCAACTGCCTCTCACTTACAGAGTTTCCGGCACTTTTCGCCAATACGAATTCTGTTTCCACTTAAGCTACAGTATTGCCTCTAGTAAATTCCCACTAAAGACCAAATCTATTCCCTTGGATGCTATGTGGACTTTCAATTCTTCACTATTTTTCTGTCATGTGACCTTCCAGTGCACTCTAGTGACTGAGGTATATTTCACGATCCCGTTTATATTGAACTTGGCCATGTGACTTGCTTTGGCAAAAGAAATACTTCTGGACACTCTAAGCCAGGACCTTAAATGTATTTGCATAGTTTGGCTTGGCCTCCTGTTTCCCTGATTGTCATGAGAAGTGCATGTCTCAGAAAGCCACCGTCCCTTGAGGCTGAGCCCCAGAATGAGTTAGGTGAAGCAGATCTCAACCTGGCCGGAGCTCAGTCTATCCTGCAAACCCCTCAGCTGATTTTCAGGTCTTGGAGGAGGAAAG
>NW_028077871.1:0-689 GCF_014824575.4 Sturnira hondurensis
AATTCAAAAGAACCTATGCACCCAATGTTCATAGCAGCACAATTTCCAATAGCCAAGTGTTAGAGTGAAAATGCAGACAACTGTACTTGAACAATAAAAAACAAATAAATAAATAAAAATTAATTTTATGCACATACATTTTATGTATTTTAGATCAAATATAATATATATTTTATTGTTCAGTAAAATACATATTATTTATTTTTTATTGTTCAAGTACAGTTGTCTGTATTTTCCCACCACTCCCCCCTTCCTCACCCATCCCTACCTCCCACCCTCAAACGTACTCCCCTTTGGCTTTGTCCATGGATCCTTTATACATGTCTCTAAATGACCCTTTCCATTCCCTGTTGTCCCCCTCTCTTTATTCCTCTGGTTACTGTCAGTTTGTTCTTTATATCAATGTCTCTGGTTATATTTTGCTTGCTTGTTTGTTTTATTGCTTAGGTTCCATTTATAGGGAAATCATATGGTATTTGTTTTCATAGCCTGGAAGATATAAAAACTTGGCTTATTTCACTTAGCAGAATGTTCTCCAGATCCATCCATGCTGGTACAAAGGGTTGGAGTTCCTTCTTTCATAGTTTTTTGATCCACTCATTTACTGATGGGCACTTAGGTTGCTTCCAGCACTTGTCTATTGGAAATTGTGCTGCTATGAACATTGGGTGCATAGGTTCTTTTGAATT
>NW_028077872.1:0-729 GCF_014824575.4 Sturnira hondurensis
TTTCAAATGAAATAAATAAATAAACATAAAAAACTGAATGTTTTCTGGCAGGATGGAACTACACATTAAAACAAGGGCCGTCAACTAGGATGAATTAGTAGTGTAAAAAGGTACTTTCAAAACAAACGACCAATCTAAGTCAATGATATTTTTTGTAGTGCAAAACTCTACAGTAGAAACACTGAATTAGTAGTAGTAAAATCACACATATCCACAGTAATTAATGTAGAGTTAAGTTCTTCTTATATTATATAATAAACTTCCTCATTTTAAGTTATGTTAAATTAGGTCTTTTGTAACTTGCAGTGAAATAGGTATATCTGAATTGATTTAATTCATCTTGTTGTTTCTTTAGAACTTTATTCAGTTTATATTTTCATTTTCTCTGAGGGGTTTATATGTGACAAATTCCCCCCACAGAGTTGCATTGGCATGTTGACTCTGAAAATTTGAAAAAGTATTTGATTTTTCATTTGCATTTGAATAACAGCTTGCTGGACTGGGAATTTAAAGTTTATATCCACTCTCTCTCCATATTCTTTGGACAGAGCTTCACTTCCTTCTGCCATTCAGAGTGGTAGAAAAGAAGTAAAATGTGAGCCTGATTCTTGTTTCTTTTGTGCAATTTCTCTTCTCTCTCTGGAAAATTATTTAATACTTAGCTGATTTTCAGCTTCAATACTATCCAACATCTTCTGTCATTGCCTGGCATGTTGCAATTGGATTTTG
>NW_028077873.1:0-1496 GCF_014824575.4 Sturnira hondurensis
GTTTCTCTTCCTCTCTCCTTCCCTTCCCCTCTAAAGATAAATAAATAAATAAATAAATAAATAAATAAATAAATAAATAAATAAAATAAAACAAAAGAAATCAGTAACAACAGATAACTAGAAAATACTTATATTTACAAATTATGAAATACACTTCTAAAAAATCACCCAAAAATAAATCACAATTGGAATTAGAAAATAATTTACGTGGAATGATGGTAAAAATACCAGATCACTCAGGTTCCAAAGATATTCAAAGCCTCAAGATCAGTGGCTTTTACCCTGGCTGGTGTACCTCAGTGGATTGAACTCAGGCTGGGAACCAAAGGGTTGCTAGTTGATTCCCAGGCAGGGCGCATGCCTGGGTTGCAGGCCAGGTCCCCAGTGGAGTCCACGTGAGAGGCAACCATTAATTCATGTTTCTTTTCCTCTCTTTCTCCCACCCTCGCCCTCTCTCTAAAACTGAATAAATAAAATTTTCCCCAAAAAAAGATCACTGGTTTTCAACCTAAGATTGACTTTGCCCCCAAGGGGACATTTGGCACATTGTATGGAGGCCTTCAGGTTGTCATTAGGAGGGGGTTAAGGTCAAAGTTACTTTTGTGCACTGATTAGAGATAACAATTGCTAATGAACACCTACAATGTGGAGAAAAATCCCCCAGTCTCAGCAATGAGAAACCCTACTCTCTATGGAGCAGGATGAAGAGTCCACTAGAATACAAACAGCATGTGACTTTGCACCCTACATCTGAAATCATGCCTTTCTTTGGACAGGCAGCCTGGAGGCTGAGAGCTAAAGAACAACAACAAAAATAAATAAAAATGCTAGCCATCTTGCAAAGACTGGGGAGGAATGTCCTTGGCTAAGAAGACAACTGCGAAAGCTCAGAAGCCAAGGAAGATGTGACACCTTAAGAGACTGCACCACACTGTGATAAATCACACACTGTCTCCTTGCATTGCCCATAAATCACTCTTCAATAATTGTTTCTTAAAATTCTTCACGTGCAAATGTAGCAGAGCAAAGAGGAAATACAAGATCTAGATGAGAAGTCATGTAGATGAGTGGAGAAGCCCGAAGCAGCACAGCCAGAGAGGGAGCTTGCCCCAGGGCTGCCTCACTTCAGGGCCTCCTCACAGCCCTGATGCTACATAACTAAGAAGCAGCACTACTGAGCTGATACACATTGTGCTGCTTCATAATTCACCAGTAACAACACTGAGCTCCTGAACAACCCTTCTGTACTCATAGCCATTCTGTATTAAAATTGAGGTATTTGCAGTAACGTTTCCTTCTTCACCACACCCCAACCTTGGGCTCCTCTTGGCATTGATTTGGAGCCAACGACTATAAATTTATAGACATGCACATGGACCCCACACATACACCCAGAGACCCCCAAAGCCACACCCAAAGAGACCCCAGATCCGACACCCATAGACAAATAGATTCAAACCCAGGACACAGACCTCAGAGGCAGGACCCAGATCCAT
>NW_028077874.1:0-1482 GCF_014824575.4 Sturnira hondurensis
CAGACTGGGGAAGTTCTCCTTTATTATTTGTTCAAATAAGTTTTCCACTCGTAGCTATTCCTCTTCCTCTTCTGGTACCCCTATAATTCGGATGTTGGAACATTTAAAGATGTCCTGGAGGTTCCTAAGCCTCTCCTCATTTTTTTGAATTCTTGTTTCTTCCTTCTTTTCTGTTTGGTCATTTCTTCCTTCTGGTCCACTCGATTGATTTGAGTCCCAGTTTCCTTTCCATCACTATTGGTTTCCTGTGCATTTCCCTTCATTTCAGTTTAGCCTTCATATGTTCCTCTAATTTGTGGCTAAAATTAACCAATTCTGTGAGCATCCTGATCACCAGTGTTTTGAACTGTGCATCTGAAAGGCTGGCTATTTCTTGGTCACTTAGAATTATGGGCTCTGGGGCTTTGAGTTCTTCTTGAGCCATATTTTGTTCTGTTCACACCTGTTACGTATGAGGAGCAGAGCCCTATGTGTTCACCAGGGAGGGGCAATTCAGTCGCTGGGTTGTGACGCTGTATGTGGGGGCGGGGTCAAAGGAAAGCAATGGCGGCCCCCTCTGCTGCTTTCTGCCGCTGGGTCCTGTGCGGTCTGTCTCACTGCTCGCTCCTTTGCTGGTTTATCACTCCGGTTGAACGGTTTGTTGTTGCCAGACTTCCGTATAGTTCAATTTTCTGTGTTTTTGTTTACTAAAACTTTGTTGTCTTTAAACTTGGTTGTGGGAGAAGGCACAGTGTTTCCACCTATGCCTCCATCTTGGTGGAAGTCCTGCTTTTACTTTTTTAAAAAAAATTATTTAATTGTTGTTCAAGTACAGTTTTCTGTTTTTTACTCCCATCCCATCCCACCCCACCCCCAGTTCTCCCACCTCCCTCCCATTTCCACTCCCCTTATTTGTTGTCCATGTGTCCTTTATACTAGTTCCTGTAAATCCTCCCCATTTCCCCCTGGAATCCCCTCCCCTCTCCCCTCTGGTCACTGTCTGCCTGTTCTCTGTTTTAGTGTCTTTGGTTATATTTTGCTTGCTTGTTTGTTTTGTTGTTTAGGTTCTTGTTAAAGGTGAGATTATATGGTATTTGTCTTTCACTGCTTGGCTTATTTCACTCAGTATAATGCTTTCCACTTCATTCATGCTATTGCAAAGGGTAGGAGCTCCTTCTTTCTTTCTGCTGCATAGAATTCTACTGTGTAAATGTACCATAGTTTTTTTGATCCATTCATTTACTGATGGGCACCTAGGTTGCTTCCATCTCTTGGCTGTTGTAAATTGTGCTGCTGTGAACATTGGGGTGCATAAATTCTTTTGGATTGGTGTTTCAGGTTCTTAGGATATAATCCTAGCAGCAGAATTGCTGGGTCAAAAGGCATATTAATTTTTAGTTTTCTTAGAAAATTCCATACTGTTTTCCATAGTGGTTGTACCAGTCGAATCCCACCAACAGTGAACTAGAGTCCCCTTTTCCCCACAACCTCTCCAACACTTGT
>NW_028077875.1:0-1508 GCF_014824575.4 Sturnira hondurensis
CGGGACGCGGAGCAGGGGGGCTCTGGACCACGCTCACCTTCCCCCTGGAACATGCTGTCAAGGGCCTCTCGTCAGTACCCCCTCTGTGACGTCTCTGGTCCCTGGAAAGGCAGTGACCTGGCAGCAGCCTGTCCTCTCCCCCAGCCCCGCCCTGAAAGACCTGAATGGTCCTCAGAAGTGCCTACCAGTTAGAACACAGGTAGATAGGGCGCACAAGGAACTCCACCGCACGGCCACCTGCACCCCCAACCCCCACATGCCTGTTTGGGACATGGTGTTCTCTCTGCGAGAAACAACCTCCCCACTAAGCAGCTTAGAGGGCCACCTTACAGGGCATCCCCTCTACGTGCCGTCCCCGGCTTCTTCCGGTAGAACCAGTCCCTCCTTCAGAGGGACACCTTGACACCAGGAGTGGATGAGCACTCCTTTGTGGTGTTTTTACCAGCCCTGGTGCACCAGAAGTACTCAAGTATTTGTGAAATGAGTCACCGAATGGATGTTTTTCTTCTGCGCAGTTAATAAACGTTGACTGAGTGCATGGTGCACGCTGAGCCTTGGGCTGAGAGCAGGGACTGTGCAGGGAGCCGAACAGACCGAGTCCCCGCCTCGCAGCCCTTGGGGTGGGAAAGGGAAGACAACGCTGGGCAAAGAATGTATCATTCACTTCATATCCTTTCGCTTTTGGTATGTAACATTTAAAAAACGGAATCATGACTATAGTTCTCAAATATATTAACAAATTAAAACAGTAACTTTTCCCTGTACCATCTCATAAGGGTGTTCTCTATTTAAGCTTACATAGTGCAAAAAGTGTACCAAATCTGTGCAAACTGTATGCAGAGTGTGTACTATGGTTATGAATATATGCACATATTTGCCCCATTTAATCTGAATGTTAAACACGTACGCTCTGTCCGGGCAAAGTTTATATTCCATTACGTTTTAACAAATCCATCAAGACTCACTAAAGTATCTCATTTCAAAGTATGAAAGGAGACTCACCAAACACCAGCCAGACCCATTTGCCTTCTTCGATCTGAAACTCAGACTGTGAGAGATGATGTCTCTATGATGGTGCAGTTACGTCAAAGCTTGATGTCCTACGTTAACTGTCTTACTCATTCACTAAATACTAAGAACCTACTATGTGACAAGCACCTACAAGATTCTCATCCTCATGGAATTTATATTCCAGTGTCTGAAAGAGTAGGCACAGTGTTAAATATTTGGAGAAATAAATTAAAATAAATATCTGGATCTAGCCTCTCACCTTTAAGCTGATCAGGCTACATCAGCCAGTCAAATTTTACCCACCACCATCTGCCCCGCACAGCACAAAGCAGTGTAACTACAGGGACAGGGCATGAAACAAACGGAATGAGTATGACCAGCATCTTTAAAGTGATACAGACCACAGTCAAATGGCACGTATTAAAAAATTACAGGTATTTGTGGTAAATATTGTTTCACAAAACTTTTGTTTCACGTGTGCATGAGAGTACTGGGCA
>NW_028077876.1:0-1199 GCF_014824575.4 Sturnira hondurensis
TTAGAGTGAGAGATGCATGGAACAGATCTAAAGAGGCAAGACACACTTGCCTATTTATTAAAGACCATGCCACAGTGTACTGAGCAAGAACTTAAACACCACTGAAAGGAAAAGCTGTGGAGATTTTAAGAACAGGGGAAAGAATGATAAGAATCTCTCTTTGCTAAGTGGCAGTACAGAAAAGAAAAGAGGAATACATTTCATACATGCTTCACAAGTTGCCTTTCTACATCATGGCTGTAAATGTTCTTAGCCAAGTTAGGTTTCTTCCTGCCACAGGGACTGAGACACAGAAACACCAGAAGGATTACATTTTTAGGGATGGGTCCAGCCCCTGGCAATATATATTCTCTGAATCACTGGCAAGAAGACTTTAAGGAGACTTATGTGTGATTCAAAAGGGCAAAAATGAAACTGTGATTACAAATTGCAATTAAATGTCTGAAGAAAATGCTCTGATGAGATGGAGGAGAAAGGCCTGCAATCACATGAATCTGCCTAAAGTTGCCTGACTCTGAGGGAACATNAACTGCTTTCAGCACAGTGGAAAGAACCACAACCCAGTCTCTTTCAGCCAAAACCCAGTTTTCATCTCCATCAGTTGCTGCAATTTACAACGAGGTGCAAGTTCCCAGCAATTTATAATCACCTGCAAAGTTACTCAAAGTCCATGAATGGAGCCAGAATCTGATCTCCCAGTTTTCCATTCAGGCATTATGCTTTTTCCCACAGTCACCTTTCCCTTGATTAAACATCATCCCTAAGAAAGAAGTGCATACTTGACCCTATCACATGGCGGGAGTCACCTGATTTGGCCTAGTTAGTCACATAATTGCAGAGGAACTGATATTCACCACACAGTTTGCTCTGATGCGAGTTTTTTCTATAAAATGTAAGAGGAGAGATTTAACAGCTTCCTGAAGTAAGGAAACCTCACCCTCACACTTCACCCAAAGTTACCCTAGTTTTGGGTGATGTACTCTCCTGCAAGAGATACCAAAATACCTGGGGGACAAATGAGCTCCACAAAGAGTGAGGTGCCTTATAATTCCACAGGCATGAGTCTGAGCTAGGATATTTGGGCTCAAGCCTTAGTTTTCATACCCAAGTTTCTGTTCAAAGTGCGTGGAAGATAGAGACGGGAGACCCTGGATGATGTGATCCAAGTGCCTTTATTTGATGCTGCGCTTACAGGGGCA
>NW_028077877.1:0-758 GCF_014824575.4 Sturnira hondurensis
TTATAGGCAAGAAGGGGCTGGAAAGAAGTATTCAGAGTCATGAAAGGCAAGGACCTACATTCAAGATTGCTCTATCCAGCAATCTTAGAATGGAAGGGTAGATAAAGTGCTTCCCAGATAAAGTCAAGTTCAAAGAGTTCATCATCACTGAGCCCTTATATATGAAATGTTAAAGGAACTTATGCAAGAAAAAGAAGATCAAAACTATGAACAATAAAATGACAACAAACTCACAACTATCAACAACCAAACCTAAAAAAGCAAAAGGAAAAACTAAGCAAACAACTAGAACAGGAACAGAACCACAGAAATGGAGATTACAGGGAGAATTATCAGTGGGGAGGGGGAGGGGAGAAATGGGGGGAAAGGTACAGAGAATAAGTAGCATAAATCATAAGTAGAAAATAGACAGGGGGAGGTTAAGAATAGTATAGGAAATGGAGAAGCCAAAGAACTTACATATAAGACCCATGGACATGGACTAAGGTGGGGGTGAGTAATGGGGGTGGGTAATGCGGGTGGGAGAGGGTATGCAGGGCAGAGGAGAATAAGAGGGGGGATGGGACAACTGTGATAGGATAATCAATAAAATATACTTTTAAAAAAATAAAGAGTTAATAAAAAAGGATCTCTTTTCTGCCCATCCGTTAAGCTTTGGTGTTCCTACCCTCGTCCCCTTTTTCTTCCCTGACATTCACCCAGGCTGTCTTTCATCCCTGCAGATTCTTTTGTTGTCTGTCATATCCTGGTGATTCCTC
>NW_028077878.1:0-1671 GCF_014824575.4 Sturnira hondurensis
AGAAGATTAGATCTTACTGCCCCAATCCCCACTTCTAAAGAAGGGAAAAGGGATGGAGATGGAGTTAACCAAAGATGTAATCAATTGTGTCTATGTAATGAAACCTACACAAAAGCCCTAAATGACAAGGTTTGGAGAGCTTCTTGGCTAGTGAACACACTGAGGTTTTGGGGAGGCAACTTGCTCACAGACAACATAGAAGCTCCCCCATATCTTACCCTATGCAATCCTTGTATTTGGCCACTACCAAACCATAACCTTAATAACAAATTTGCACTAGTAGGTAAAGCACAAAAAAAAGAGTGCTTATATTTTTGGGTCATGTTAAAGAAACATTCATTTTTGTCACATTAAGAAGGAGCAAAGAATAATTAGATTAAAAAATGGGGAAAAAAGAAGGAGCAAAGAGGTATGCAGCTGTAGATAACTTTGTTATATGTACTTATGAACTTAGATAGTTTACTGAAATGTTTGTATATGACAGAAACTTTTCCGTTAACCTCCTTCCAGTTTTCTGGGTGAAATAATTTGAGTTAAATTGAATTACTTTGGTTAAAAGTTGATGAGTATTGGTGGTGGTTGTACTAATCATTCATGCTCATCATCATTCTGGAGGTGCCAGTGAACACAATCAGGCAAGAAAAAGGCAACAACAAGAATTTAAGGAAGCATTTGGATTAGAAATGTCTGCATTCTCATGGTTGTCTACATAGAAAATCCCAAATAGTCTACAAAGAGGATCCTAGAACTAATAAATGAGTTTAGCAAGGGTACAGGATACAAGTCAATATATAATAATTAGTTATATTTTATCTGGATTTATCTGGATGAACAGTTGAGCATTATATTTAACAAACCCTGCTACTATTTATAGTGACACCAAAAACCCATAAAATATAAATGTATGTATATTTAGGTATGAGTCTGACACCTTATGTAAAACACATGTATGATGAAAAGTATAGTACCATGATCAATAAAATAAAAGAAGTCCTAAATAAATGGAGACAAGTTCCTGGGTGGTAAAACTCTGTGGTGTCAAGATGTCAATTGTTTTCAAATTTATCTATAAATTCAACAGAATAGCAGTCAAACCCACAAAGATTTCTGTAAAAATTGTCAAGCTGACTCTAAAATTAATACAGAAAAGCAAAGAAGATAGAGAAGCAAAAACATGTTTAAAAAGCAATGGAGTTGAAGGACTCACACTATCTGACTTCAACACTTATTACAAAGCTATACTGATTAAATGGTGTGGCACTGGCAAAAAAATAGATGCATAAATCAATGGAACAGAATAGGAAGTCCAGATATGGACCCTTCATATATAGTGAATTTATTTTGACAAGGTGCAAAGGCAATAATAGAGAAATCATAGCCTTTTCAATAAGTGTTGTAACAATTGGATGGTTGCTCTCAGTCCATACCTTGTATTAAACTTAAACTGTATAACTTCTAGAAGAAAACATAATATCTTATGATATTATGAAAATATCTTCTGTGAAAACATAGGAGAATTTTGCCTTGGGAGAGGCAAAGTTTTTTTCAATATGACAAACACTAAAACCATGACCCCTGAAAAAAATAATACATTGTATTTTACTGAAATTAAAAACTTGATTTCAGAAGACACTATCAAAAGAATGAAAATACAAGGCACATGTTGGTATA
>NW_028077879.1:0-6745 GCF_014824575.4 Sturnira hondurensis
TTGCAACAACATGGATGGAACTGGAAAGCATTATGCTGAGTGACATAAGCCACGTGTTGAAGGACAAATACCATATGATCTCACCTTTAACAGGAAGCTAAACAACCAAACAAACAAGCAAGCAAAATATTACCAAAGACACTGAAATAGAGAACAGGCTGACAGTGACCAGAGGGGAGAGGGGACTGAATTTCAGGGGAAATATGGGAGGGATTTCGAGGAACCTATGTAAAGGATACATGGACAATTGAGAAGGGTGGAAATGGGAGGGAGGGGGGAGGATGGGAGGTGGG
The DNA here is from genome assembly GCF_014824575.4 of Sturnira hondurensis. Lineage (NCBI taxonomy): Eukaryota > Metazoa > Chordata > Mammalia > Chiroptera > Phyllostomidae > Sturnira > Sturnira hondurensis. The sequence continues at coordinate 294 of NW_028077879.1, forward strand.
ATGGGATGGGAGTAATAAACAGAAAACTGTACTTGAAAAATAATTAAATAAAAAAATTGGAAAAAAAACCCCTACTATTTCCAGGTATGAATAATGTTACCAGGTTATTATATTTTTAAAAAATCCATCAAAAGGGAAGGGAAAGAGCCAAATATATTAGTCTTTTATTTTTTAAAATATATTTTATTGATTATGCCATTACAGTTGTCCCATTCCCCCCTTTCACCCCCATCCACCCTGTACACCCCTCCCCCACCATTCCCTCCCTTTCGTTCATGTCCATGTGTCAAAATTTCTTTAGAATCTGTATTTCCCTTAGTATTCCTGCCCTCCCCTCCATCTATTTCTTACCTACCATCTATGCTACTTATTCTCTGTAACTTCTCCTCCTCCCACCCCCTTGTTGCTAACCCTTCACGTGATCTCCATTTCTATGTTTCTGCTCCAGATGTAGCTGTCCTCTAAGTTTGCTTTTATTTTAGGTGTGGTTGCTAATAACTGTGAGTTTGCTGTCCTTTCACTGTTCATATTTTTTATCTTCTTTTTCTTATATAAGTCCCTTTAACATTTCATAGAATGAAGGCTTGGTGATGATGAACTCCTTTAATCTGTCCTTATCTGAGAAGCACTTTATCTGCCCTTCCATTCTAAATGAAAGCTTTGCTGGATAGGGCAATCTTGGCTGTAGGTCTTTGGATTTCATGACTTAGAATAATTCTTTCCAGTCGCTTCTTGACTGTAAGGTCTTTTTTGAGAAATCAGCTGACAGGCTGATGGGCACTCCTTTGTAGGTGACTGTCCCCTTATCTCTTGCTGCTTCTAGGATTCTCTACTTCATTTTAATCTTGGCTAATATAATGATGATGTGCCTTGGTGTGTTCCTTCTTGTTTCCAACTTCTTTCGGACTCTCTGAGCTTCCTGGACTTCCTGGAAGTCTATTACCTTTGCCAGATTGGGGAAGTTCTCCTTTATTGTTTGCTCAAATATATTTTCCACTTGTGGCTGTTCCTCTTCCCCTTCTGGTACCCCTATAATTTGGATGTTGGAATGCTTAAAGAAGTCCTGGAGGTTCCTAAGCCCCTCCCCATTTTTTGAATTCTTGTTTCTTCCTCCTTTTTTGTTTGGTTGTTTCTTTCTTCCCTCTGGCCCACTCCCTTCATTTGCGTCCCAGTTTCCCTTCCATCACTATTGGTTTTCTGTGCATTTCCCTTCATTTCCATCAGTTTAGCCTTCATATGTTCCTCTAATTTGTGGCTAAAATCAGCCAATTCTGTGAGCATCCTGATCACCAGTATTTTGAACTGTGCATATGAAAAGTTGGCTATTTCTTGGTCACTCAGAATTATAGGCTCTGGGGCTTTGAGCTGTTCTTGAGTCATAATGTTTGGTCTGTTGACACCTGTATGTTTGAGGGAAGGAGCCTTAGGTGTTGACCAGGGTCGGGCGACCCAGTCTCTGTGTTGTGATGCTGTATGTGGGGGCGGGGTCAGAGAAGGAAAAAAAATGGTGCTTTGCTCCTCTCTGCTCTCTCTCAGATTTCTGTCCCCTCTGTGGCTTCCCACAAGCAAATTGGGCCCCTCTGGTGCTGGTTCCTGGGTGTGTGGGCCCATGTACTCTCCAGGACCCTGTGGGTCTCTCCAACAAACTCTCTGTGAGCCTGGGAACCTTTCCCGGCCCCTCAACCCCAAGAAAGTCTTTCCAGTTGGTGCTTTCAGGCTCTAATTCCCATTGCTGAGGCCCTAGCCTAAGCCATCTGTGTCACTCTTCGCTCCTCCGCTTGGTTCAATCTGTGCACTAATGTGTGACCGCAGTCAGCCAGCCGCCCCAAGCTCTCACTGGGTTCGCCCGACCCTACCACACACCTGGGATCCACCAACTGCCTCCGCCTCTGCTCCTGGGTCATTTGGACCGAATAATCTTCCCAGCCTGACCCCACTCCACTGCTGACTCCACCCCATTTACCGGTCTGGCTGAGTGGTTCATTGTTGTTGAACTTCCATACAGTTCAGTTTTCACTGTTTTGGCTGTGTTTTTGTTACTAAAACTTCGCTGTCTTTAAATTTAGTTGTGGGAGGGGGCACAGTGTTTCCACCTATGCCTCCATCTTGGCCAGAAGCCCCCAAAGGTATTAGTTTAATAAGTAAAAAATAAACATACTCTTTTAAAAAATTATATTTTATTAATTATGCTATTACAGTTTTCCTGGTTTTTCCCCATTTGCCCCCCTCCACCCATCATCCCCCATTCCTTCAGGCAATCCCTCTACCACTGTTCATGTCCATGGGTCATGTGTATAAATTCTTTGGCTACTCTATTTCCTATACTGTACTTTATATCCCCATGGCTATTCTGTAACTCCCTATTTGTATTTCTTAATCCCCTTACCTCTTTACCCATTCTCATACATCCCTTTCTTATCTGGCAACCATCAAAACATTCTCCATATCCATGATTCCGTCTCTGTTCTTCTTTGTCTAATTTGCCTTTCAGATTCATTTGTTGATAATATGTATTTTTGCCATTTTGTCATTGATAGTTTTGATCTTCTTTTTCTTAAATTAGCCCCATTAACATTTCAAATAATAATGGTCTTGTGATGATGAATTTCTTTATATTTTTCTTGTCTGGGAAGCTTTTTATCTGCCCTTTGATTCTAAAAGATACCCAGCAGGGTAAAGAAATCTTGGCTGTAGGTCTCAGTTTTTCATGACTTTGAATATTTCTTGCCCATCCTTTGTAGTCTACAAAGTTTTGTGTGGGCAACTTTGCCAGAAAGCCCCAACCCCCCCATCCACCACGGATGAAAGTAACACTACCAAGACATGATCTGCTTGGGGAGGAGAGGTGGCCAATCTCTCAGAGGAGAAGGGCCAGGAGCCCCTGCCTCAATAGCTTTTATTGGGTGGTAATAGACAGGATTACAGGAGGCAAGGATGAAACAGTAGATATCATTTCAAAGATATCTGATGGCTTAGTCAGAGTCAGGGTCTGTCAGGTAAGGGGGTTGCAGAAACTTTGGGAGACACACTCATTTCCTGCTCAGACCCTTATATGAATGAAAGCACTCTTAGCAAAGCGGGTTTCACAGGACTTTAGGAATTCTTTCTTATGCCAGATCACCCCAGATCCCGCTCTAGCTGGCAAGGGGCTGTACCGCCTCCCCCATCATAGGTTTTCAGGCTTAAGTGGATTAGAGCCAGGAAGTGCTTCTCCCAGAGGACATGGGGACTCGGGCTATGTCAGAATAGCTGGCGGCGGGGTGGGGGGGGGCGCGGCGTGGGTCAATCACTCCCTCTCTGTTGCAGCCCCTCGAGTCCTTACACGATAACCTCCCAAGTGATCATGTCTGGCTTAGGTTGACCCTCCTCTAAGGGGTCTTACTGGTCATGGACTAGCAGACCAAGAATTGGGGGCAGGGGATGAAGCAGAAGTAGCGCTGCTGCCAGAGATAAGCTTTGTCTCCTTAGTGGCTCAAGGAGCGGAGGTAGCTCACTCAGCCTTAGCCATGGGGGTGCAGTTACAACTCCTGAAACCAGGCAGAGAGGTTCCCAACAAAGTTTCTTTTGAGAAATTAGCTGACAGTCTTATGGGAACTCCCCTGTAGCTAACTAGCTTCTTTCCTCTGGCTGCTTTTAAGATTCTCTCTTTATCTTTAATGTTTGGCATTTTAATTATGATGTGTCTTGGAGTGGCCTCTTTGCATCCATCTTGTTTGGGACTCTCTGTGCTTCCTGGACTTGCATGTCTATTTCCTTCACCAAAATGGGGAAGTTTGCTTTCATTGTTTTTTTCAAACTGATTTCCAATTTCTTGCTCCTTTGGCACTACTATAATGCAAATGTTGAACTTTTTGAAATTGTCCCAAAGGCTCCTTATACTATCCTCAGCTTTTTTGGATTATTTTTTCTTCTTGTTCTGTGTGGTTGTTTTTTGCTTCCTTATGTTCCAAATCATTGATTTGATTCCTGGCTTCATCCACTCTACTGCTGTTTCCTTGTAAATTGTTCTTTAGGTCAATTAGTGTATCCTTTGTTTCTGATTGGATCATTTTGATGCTGCTGAGGTCCTCACTAAGTTCCTCAACCATCCTTATAACCAGTGTTTGAACTCTGCATCTGGAAGATTGCTTATCTCCACTTTGTTTAATTCTTTTTCTGGAGTTTTGATCTGTTCTTTCATTTGGGTTATGTTTTAGAAGCCTTCTTGTGCTTGTTCCTATGTGTTAGGTAGAGCTTTTTTTTTACTCAATGTCTTGGCAGTGTTGCCTAATGTAGTAGATCTCCTGTACAGGCATTCCCCCATCACCCAAGCTGGGTACTTGTGATGTGCCCTTTGTGTGGACTGAGTACACCCTCCTCTTGTAGTTGAGTTTTGTTTGCTGTTGGCAAATCAATGAGAAGGCTGTACACAGGCAAGTCAGTTACAAGGATTGGCTGTGACAACTTACCACCAACCTCCACCCTCCATTGAGTATCAGCTGTGCAAGTGCAGGATGGTGGCACTCCAATGTTGTCTGTAGCTGTCCACTGGGTGCTCTGGCCATGGGGTTTCCTGGGTGGTACAGGCCAAGGTCAGCCCATACCAGTATTTTGCCCAGGGCTCTGCCTGAGCTGGAAAGCAATTTGAGATGGCTGCTATTTGTGCTGGGCTTGGAGATTCCCAGGGGAAGCCAAGCTATGAATCTAGGCTGGCTGCTGTTGGTGCTGGGCCTGAGGCTCACTGAAGTCAGTTACTGCTAGTTTGACAGGTTTTAGGAAGTTGAGCAGCATAAGCCATGACCAGCCATAAATATGGAAAAAAAGCTTGGGTAGGCCCATGAGTTGGGTGGGGCAGAGTCTCTGGGGATCTCCAAGGCAGTTGAAACAGGGTTAGCCAGGTTGATAGGGTCTCAGATATGGTACCAGTCTGTTGGCTCAGTGGCTCTGTCAGAGGAGGGCTCAGAAGAGGAACAATGTCCTCTGCTCCCCTAGATGTCAGACACTTCAGTTTTCCCCAGTATGCCACTGGTGCCATTCATGCTGCTAGGCTGGTGCTGGAGCTCAGAGGGAATGAATCTGAGTAGGTGAGTCCATGTGTGGGTTCTTTAAGAGGAACTGTTTGGGACTCCAGAAGTTTCTTCCACAAACTCAATGCCTGCTTGTTTTTGCAGCTAGAAGTTGTGGGATTTATCTTCCTGGCACTGGGACGCTGGGCTGTTGGACCTGGTATGGGACTGGGGCTCCTTTCTTCTGAGATATCCCCCCTGAATTTTTATCCACCACATGTATGTGTGGGACTAGCCTGTTCCACATCTGCATCTCTCCTATCATTTTGGATGGATGTGGCTTCTTTAAGTCCGCAGTTGTCAGACTTCCATTCAACTCAACTTCAGATGGTTCTGAGTGATGGTTGTTCTATATTTTAGTTGTAATTTTGATGTGGTTTTGCAAAGAAGTGAGCCTTGTCTGCCTATGCTGCCTTCTTAACTGCAAGTCATTTAATTTTATATTATGAAATTTCACCTTATAATTGAGAATTTTGGGTTTTATATGTGACTCTTGTCGGCATAAGGGTATCTATTGACTTATACATAATATTTACAATTTAAGTGGCTAATATCTGAATAATTCTGATTTTTCCAGTTCTTATTTTTCCTCTCTTGGGTTTCCTATTTAGACAACTGTATTGTTTCCACCTTACTCTTTTCTTTTTCATTTCTATTATTTAAACATTTTGTTTCTCTTTGCCTAAAATTTTAGAATAATGAGAAATAACTTGAAGTAACAAAAGCTATTCCTTCTTGCTTCACTACCACTTCACCTTTATGAATGATACAGATTTGTAATGGACACTCCCCATCACATAAAGTGGTATACTTCAGTTTTAAGCAACTACAAGACTTTTTTTTTCTTTTTTTCTCTAGATCAGAAATGTATGTAGATATTTATAAATTGCTCCTTAGAAAATTATCTTCTTTTTAAGCCAATTAAGATAGTATTATATAAAAATAGATTTACTAATATTAATCCATCTCTTTCCTATAAAATATATTATGCAATGGTGAATTTAATTTATTGTACTTAAGACTTTTATATGTATAATCAATAATGGTAGTGTAGAATAATTTTTGGCTATTAGTGTTACATTTTAATATTAAGATTTACTAACTTTAAAAATTAATTGGAAAGCTTTCATTTTTTCTAAGTAAGAAAAGGTTGTCACATGACAATTCACATGATATATTTACATTGATAGTTTAACATACTGTCTATAAATAGTGCGTGAGGCTGGGCCCTACACATGGAAGTGTGTACATTATTGACAGTATTTTTTCTATTTTTTTCACTTGTAGTGTATGTGGGTGGGGACTGTTTTTGAATTGATTGTCCAAATTTAGGAGCAGATAGTATTCTATGATTATTTTTTTTAATATAATTTTTATTTAATTCTTGTTCAAGTACAGGTTTCTGTC
>NW_028077880.1:0-596 GCF_014824575.4 Sturnira hondurensis
TGAGACACGTGGTTATAAACTAAGGTGGGGAGAATGGTGGGGGAGGGAGTGTTCAGGTGGAGGGAAATGAAGGGGGGAATAGAACAACTGTAATGGTATAATTAATAAAATATATTTTTTAAAAAGTGATGTTTTATGGGTTTGGATCTTACATTTAAGTTTCAATACATTTTGAGTTTATTATTGTATATGGTATAAGAAGGTCCAGTTTCATTCTTTTGCATGTGTCTTTTTTGTTTTTCCAACACCATTGATTAAATGGTGAAGAGACAGTCTTTATCCCATTGTATATCCTTACTTCTTTTGTCATAAATTAATTGACCATATAGGCATGGGTTTATTTCTGGGCTCTTTCATTTGTTCCAATGATCAGTGTGTGTTTTTATGCCAGTTCATGCTGTTTTTACTGTTATACCCTTATAGTATAGTTTGATATCAGACATCATGATAAGTACAACTTCATTCTTTTATAAGATTGCTGTGACTATTCAGGGTCTTTTGTACTTCCATATAACTTTTTGGATTGTTTGTTCTAGTTCTGTGGAAAACACCATTGGTTTTTTGATAGCAATTACATTGAATTGATAGATTTCTTT
>NW_028077881.1:0-869 GCF_014824575.4 Sturnira hondurensis
TGCGCCAGGTGATCCGGGCCGCCGTGTGGGCCTCGGTCTAGGAGAGCGGGTCACCCCATTCGGGGCCATCTAGGCGGTGCGTCATAGGCGAACTGAATCGTTTCCTCGGAGGAACCTTCTGTCCTACTCCACTCTGCAGCCGCTCCTTTCCTTTTGTGGGTTGGGCCACTGACTCCGCCCCCAGGACAGGGTCGGCCCCGAACCAGACCCGAGGTGATTAAAAGGAAACCCGTTCAAATCCCGCGGGCTGCTGCGCAGGGCGAGGCTCGCAAACTCCGGATGAGGCTCGAATCACAGATTGTGCACCGTGCTCGAACCCGGGCGCCGGTGGCTCCCCGTCCTCGCTCTGGTTGTAGCGGGCGTGCAGCTCGTTCAGGTTCGCCGGCATAGTCTGTTCGCTGGGCTTGATTTCCCGCGTCTGCTCGTCCTGCTTCTTAGGATCCTCCTGCTTCTCTCACGGAGGCTCCATCCACCGTACCCGCGGCTCCGGCCTGGGCCTCGGGACGTCACTGTCGAGCCGCGAGATCCGAGTATCGTCCACATAGCAGAGGACGCTGTACCGGTTCTTCAGACGCAGGTCAGTCCGGACGCGCTGGTGTTGAACTTTTTCATAGTGCAAGGGTCTGAGGGCGGGGGGGTGGCGGGGGGTGGGGGGTGGCGAGCGGCTGGTGTCGGATTGGACGCGGTGGGAACCGCAAAGAAGGCGGTGTTTCTGCGGAGGGGCGGGGCCAGGGGCGGGGCCAGGGGCGGGGCCGAGGAAGTTTGCGGTTGGGATTGGGCTGCGGTTGCTGGCAACGCGCCTTTCCTGGGTCCTGTGTCCTCCCCGGGTGCCCTCACCTGCCCCACGGAAGCCGTTCCCTCCCGATTCC
>NW_028077882.1:0-5205 GCF_014824575.4 Sturnira hondurensis
CCCCAACCATAACCCTAGCCCTAACCCTAACACTAACCTTATCCTTAACCCTAACACTAACCCCACTCATAAGAGTAACCCCCATTCCAAAGTCTAGACCTAGCACTAACACGAAAGTGATCCCTAGCTCTAGCTCTATACCTACCAGAACCCTAACCCTAACCCTCAACCTAAACCTAACCATAAACCAAACCCTAACCCTAGATTTAGCCCAATCTTTAGCCATAAACCTCATCCTAACTATAGCTTTAGTCCTAACACTAGCCCTAACCCTAACCCTAACCCTAGGCTTAACCTAATCCTAATTTTATTTCAAACCCTAACCCCAACCCTAACCCTAATTCTAAAGCTAAGCCTAATCCTAATCCTAATCTTCACCCTTGCACTAACTCGAAATGTAACATTAACCCTAACCTTAGGCCTAGAACTCACACTAGCCATAGCCCTCACTCTAGCCGTAACCGTTACTGTAGCCCCAGCCATAATTCTAGCCATAATCTTAACACTAACCCTAAACCTAGACCTAATGAGAACACTAACCCTAACTGTCCTCCAGGTCTAGACCTAACCCTAGTGTTAACCCCACCCGTAACAATAACTCTAACCCTAACCCTAACCCTAGCCACTCTCCTTACCCTAGCCTTAGCCCTAAACCTAACCTTAGACATAACCCTAACCCTAGTCCTGACCATGAACAGAGCCCTCGATTTAACCCTAACACTAACCCTAGCCCTAGCTCTACCATAGCCTTAAGCCTAACACTAACACTATCACTAACCCCAATGTTAGCTCCAGCTTGAATTCTACCCCTAACCATAACCAAGTCCAAACCCTGGCCCTGGCCCTAACCATAACTGTAACCCTAACTCTAATCCTAACTTTAAACCTAATCCTAGCCCTATCCCAGGACCTAGCCCTAAATCTAAACTTCGCTCTAAATTTAACCCTAGAACTCACCCAATTCCTACCCCTACAAGTGTCCTAACCCTTACCCTAACCCTAAACCTAAACTCCAACTTAGCCCTAATCCTAACCCTATACCTAGCATTAGCCCAGAACCTGAATCTAACCCAAACCCTGACCCTAGCCCTAAAACTATCCCTATTTCTAATGCTAACCCTAGATGTAACCCTAACAGTAACTTTAACCCTAGATATAGCTCTAGCCCTAACACTAAAACTAACCCTAGATGTAACCCTAATGCAAACCCTAGCTCTAGCCCTAGGCTGAAACCTTAACCAAGCCCTTACCCTAACCCTGGCCTTAATGCTAGACACAACCCTGGCAATAGGTCTGACCCTAGCCGTAGCCACAAGCCTAGACCCAACCCTTACACTAATTTTAACCCCATTACAGGCTAGCCCTAATATTAAACTACTTCTAGCCTTAATCCTAAACCTAACCCTAAACCTAACCCGAAAATTTACCCCAGCCATAACCCTAAATGTAACCTTAACCCTGACCTTAAACCTAGCCCTAACCCTAACCCTTATGCAAAACGTAGACCTATCCCTAACCCGAACCCTAGCAAAGCCATAACCCTAGCCCCAGCCCTCACCCTAACACTAAACTTATTCTTAACCCTAACCCCTACCATTAACCCTAATCCTAAACGTAGCCCAGACACAAGCACTAGCACTAACCCAAGCCCTTGCCATAACACTAGACCTAACACCAGCCCTAACCCTGAATCTCAACTTGCCCCTAGCTGTAACTCTAGCACTAACCCCGACCCAAAGCCCAACTGTAGCCCTAGAACTAACCCTAGAATAAGACAACCCGAGACCTAGCCCTAACCCTAACCTTACCCCTAGGCCTGAACCAAACAATAACCCTAACCCCAGCCATAGCCCTTACCCTAATTCTAAAGATAACGCTAGTCCTAATCCTAATCTCCTCCCTTGCCATAACACAGAATGTAACGTGAACCCTAACCTTATGCCTAGAACTAACAGTAGCCATAGCCCTCACCCTAGCCCCAGCCATTACCGTAGCCCTAGCCATAACCCTAGCCATAACCCTAACACTAACCTTAGCAATACATATGACCTGGACACTAACACTAATTTTGCTCTAGCCCTAAACCTAAACCTATCCTTAACAAAAACTCTAACCATAATCCTAACCCTAACCATACACCTTACCCCAGCCCTAAAACTAACCCTAACCCTACCCTAGACCTAACCCTAAACCTAGTCCTGAAACTGAACAGAATCCTTGATTTAACCCTAACACTAACCCTAGCCCTAGCCCTACAATAGCCCGAAGGCTAACCCTAACATTATCCCTAACCCTTACCCTAAGTCTAGCCCTAGTTTCAATTCTAGCCTTACCCATAACCAAATCCAAGCCCTGGCCATGGCCCTGACCATAAATGTAACCCTAACTCTAACCCTAACCCTGAACCTAATCCCAACCCTAGCCCTGGACCTAGCCCTAAATCTAAACTTCACTCTAAATTTAACCCTAGAATTCACCATAACCCTACCCCTACAATACCCTAACGCTTAACCTAACCCTAAACCTAAATCCAAACATACCTCTAATCCTAAAACTAAACCTAGCATTAGCCCAGAGGCTGATTCTAAATCTAACCCTAGCCCTAGCCCTAAAACTAAACCTATTTCTAAAGCTAAACCTAGAAGTAACCCTAACAGTCACCTCAACCTTAGATATAGCTCTAGCCCTAACACTAAAACTAACCCTAGATGAAACCCTACCCCAAACCCTAGCTCTAACCCTACCTTGAGCACCAACCAAGACATAGCCCTAACCCTAGCCTTAATGCTAGGGTGAATTATGGCCATAGCTCTAACCCTAGCAAAAGCCATTACCCTAGACGTAACCCTAACACTAACTTTAACCTTAGCTCTAGCTCTAGCCCTGATATTAAACTAACTCAAGCCTGAACAGTTAATCTAACTCTAAACCTAACCCCCATCATAACCCTACGATTTACCCCAGCCCTAACACTAAATGTAACCTTAACCCTAGATCTGTCTCTATACCTTACTCTAACACTAAACCTAGCCCTAAACCTAACCCTAAACCCAGCAAGAACACTAACCCTAACACCGACCCTAAACTTAACCCTTGCCCTAACCATAAACGTAACACTAAACAAAACCGTACACCTAACGCTAACACAAACACTAGCCTTAGTGAGAGCCCTACACCTTGCCCTAACACTAACCCTAGTCATACCCCTTATCATAGCCCTAAAACTAAGCCCACCTTAGCCCTAACCCCAAAACTATCCTTGATTCTACATTTATCACTTTCCCTGAACCTAAAACTAACTGTAACCCTATCGCTAAACCTCACCTAGCCCCAAACTCTAATGCTAACTCTAACCCTAAACCCTAACAGTATCATAACCAAAACCCTAACTCTGAACCAAACATTAAACTTACCCTTAGCCCAAAGCGTAACCCTAACCCTAAACCTAAGCATAACTATAAACCTATACCCAATCTTAACAATTAACCTAAACCTAGCTCTAGCCAAGGCCTAGCCATAGACATTAACCCTAGCCCTAACCTAACCCTAACGCTAGCCCAACCCCTAGCTCTAACCCTAAACCTAAACCTAGCATTAACCCTAGACCTAGACCTAACCATAGGCCTAACTCTAACCTTAAACCTAACCCTAACTCTATACCTCAAACTAGAGCTAACCCAGGCTAGCCATAACCTTAGCCCTTGATCTCACCCGAACCTTATCCCTAACCTTAAACCTAACCCTAGCCCTTACCAAGCCCTGCTTATAACCCTAGCCCTAACGCTAACCCTTACCCTTAATCTAGCCCTAACACTAACCCTAGCCCAACCATAACCATAGCCCTAACCCTAACACTGAAATTATTCTTAACACTAACCCCTACCAATAATCCTAATCCTAAACGTAGCCGATACCCAAGCACTAGCATTAACCCTAGCCCTTGCCATAACACTAGACCTAACACCAGCCCTAACCCTAAACCTCACCCTACCCCTAGCTGTAACTCTACCACTAACCCTATCCCAAACCCTAACTCTAGCCCTAACCCTAACACCAGCCATACACCTAACTCTAACCAAAACTCTAACCCTATCCATGGCCCTCACACTATCCCTAACCCAAAACGTATACTAACCCTTGACCTAACCTAACACCAAATCTAACCCTAACCCTAACCCTAGCCCTGAAACTAACCCTAAATCTAGCCCTAACCCTAACCCTAAACCTAGCCTTAAACCTGCCCCTGATGCTAACCCTAGACGTAACCTTAAATCTAGACCAAACCCTAACACTCACCCAAGCCCTAACCCTAACCCTAAGACAAACTGAAACCCTAACCCTAACAATCGCTCTAGGCCTAACCCGTAACCTAATGAAAATCCTAACCCTAATCCTAGACATAGCCCAAACACTAGAGCTAACAATAAACCTAGACTTGACCCTTGCCCTGACCTTGCACCTAGCCCTAGCCCTATCCCAAGCCCTAGTTCTAACACTAGCCCTAACCCTAAACCTTAACCCAAACCTAGACCTCAACCTAACCCTACCCCAACCATAACCCTAGCACTAACACCAACACTAACCTTATTCTTAACCCTAACACTAACCCCACCCCTAACAGTAACCCCAATAACTAAGCCTGGACCTAGAACTAACAGGAAACCGATGCCTAGCTCTAGCTCTATACCTAACCATAACCCTAAGCCTAGCCCTCAATTTCAGCCTAACCATAAACCTAACCCTAACCATAGATTTAGCCCAATCTTTAGCCATAAGCCTAATCCTAACTACAGCTTTAGACCTAACATTAGCCCTAATCCTAAACCTAGCCTGTCACCTAATCCTAATTGTATCCCTAACCCTAACCTTAGCCCTAAACCTTAACATAGGCCAAACCCTAGCCCTATTTTGAACTCTAACCCGACACACAAACCTCACCCTAACACAAAACCTAGCCCTAGCCTGAGCCCTACCCCTACCCCTAAACTTAACCCACTTTCTAATTCTAACACTGACCCTAGCAGTACCTTAACCCCATCCCTAGCAGTAACCTTAACCCTAACCCTAACACAAATCCTATACCCAATCCGAACACTGACCATATACCCGGTTGTAAACTTCGCCATAGCCCTAGACCTAACCATATCTATAGCCCTAACACTAACCCTTGCCCTAAACCTAACCCTAACCCCAACGAGAACACTA